>NC_133781.1:2865027-2892295 GCF_003597395.2 Chelonoidis abingdonii | reverse complement strand
TCTTGCAGGCACAACTGATAGCTTTTCGATATCAGTTGTGCGGTACTGTGAGGTTTATCTGCATTCTTCTTTTCTTTGGCCCCAGTCACTGTTCTCCCTTCTTAGTTCACTGATTGAATAGTGCGAGTGCGGTGTAATCTTGCCTTTTTTCCTAAATTCATGGTATGCTAGCGGAGGTCTTGTGTTCTTTCTCCTTCTCGTGATGTCAGTGCTAATTGCACGCAGTGCAAAATGATACCTACAGTCAATACAGATATCGCAAAATGCAAAGCTGCATTTTTGAATCTGGGTTTGAAGAGCCAATGTGAGAACTAGCTATTTTACGGAAGTATGTCTAGATTTTATTCCAGTAAGTACACAGAACTGTCTCGATAGAAAGCAGGAAGAGCGTTTGTTTTTGTTGTTGTTCGTTGTGCGTGTGATGTCTAGCTGTCGTGTGTACAGCTTTTAAATTGGTACAAACCTAACTTTCAGTACTCGATGTCCTTCAAACAATGGTTAGAGCACTGCAACCTTGTGTCATAAGAGATGTCTTTTAAGTATTTTTAAAAAAACCCATGATAGCTACCTTTTAAGGGAATTACTGCTTTCGTTCGACACCTGAAGAGCTTATGAGTCTCTTGCTCGACCATATTCTCAACAAAATTGCTTATTTTGTCATTGTAGTATTTTGAGGCTTTAGTATTATGGTCTCATTATAATAAAAAGTGCATTTCACATGATTGATTTGAAGATGACAATTAGGGAATGGAAAAAATGGCCAAGTATTTCTTTTTACCTGTGACATTATAACTAATTGTATTCTACGTCATTTTACTCTTCTAGAATTAAAGTATAAGATTCTATGCATTTAGGTGTAGAGGGACATTATTCATTGCTCTGACTCCTGCACACACCGGCCAGATCTCACACCCCTCCTGTTACAACCCTACTATGTCTGAGTGTAACTGAAGTCTTCAAACTGTAGGTTTAAAGACCTCTAAGGTGCAGCAGAATCCTACAGCACGTGGACGATGCCCATGCTGCGAGGAAGGTGAAAACCTCAGGGCTCTGCCATTTCCCTGGAAGGAAAATCTTCCTTTCCGAGACCCAAATATGCCGTGAATTCAGTTAAACCTTAGATGTGTGGCCAGACTCATCAGCAGCAGCCAGAAGAATTCTTCTGTTAGTAATCAGGTTCCACCCCACGTCATACATTCACCCATACAGCATTGGGCCTATTTACTGCTATAATCAAAAGGATCAATTAATTGGCCCAAAAATTAGGCGATCCCTCATAGCATCCCTCCATAAACATTATTTCAGCTTAGTCTTGAAGCCAGCTATTCTTTTGCCCCCACTACTCCCCTTAGGAAGGCTTTCCCAGAACTTCACTCCATCTATGGTTAGAAACTTCATCTTAAAAAATTTCAGTCTAAAACTTCCTATGCCAGTTATATCCATTTGCTTTCTGTCTTCACATTGGTTACTAGCCATTAACATAATTCCTCCCTCCATGTATTCATCCCTCTGATAATATTTATAATAGGCATCATATTCCCCTCAGCCTTCTTTTGGTTGGCTCAAACAAGCCACTCTTTGAGTCTCCTTTATAAGACCAGGTTTTCCAATTCCTCGGGTCATCCTTCAGTAGCCTTCTTTGAACCTGTTTCCAAGTTTGAATTTCATCTTTCTTAAACTGCTAGAGAACCAGAACTGCACACGTATTCCAAGACGTCTCCCAGTGCTTGTATCAACCGAGATCTAACACCTCCTTATCTATTGCTGAAATACTCGCCTGCATGATCCGAAAACTGGCATTGTTTTTTTAACCGCCATATCAACATTGGGTCATAGTCATCCTGTGATCAAACAGTTCTCCAGAGTCTCTTCCTCCTCCTCTGTTACTTCCAACTTTGATGTGTCCCATTTTATAACCCAAATTCTTGTTATTAACCATAATGCATGACCTTATGCATTTTTTCACTATTACTTCATTCCATATTACTCATTTATAAAGATCATCCAGACCTTGCCTATCTCTCTCCTTTCATCCAGCTCCGGACTGCTCCAGCCCCAGCTCCACTCTGCCTCAGCACGGCTGCTGCTGCTGCTCTGCCTCCAGCTCCCTGGGCTGCTTCTCTGGCCTCTCTGGCTCCAGTTGCTACAGCTCCGCTCCCAGGGCAGGTCTGCTCTGCAGGCTGCTTCTGTGACTCTGCTTTGAGCTTTCACCTGCTTCCTGGGCTGCTTGTCTGGCCCTTCTGGCTCTGGTTGCTGCAGCTCTCCTCCCAGGGCAGGTCTGCTCTCTCTGGGATGTGCTCTGGCTTTGTGGGCTGCAGCTCTGCTCCCAGCAGCTTAGCTTGGGCCCCTACTCCGTCTGACCCAGGCAATTCCAGCTCACATGGAGGACGGGACCCACCCTGGCCTTCCGTCTCCTTGATTAGCCTGCCCACCCTGTCAATCAGGCTGACCTGGAGCATTGGCCTCTCGCCATTGTTCCTGGGGACTGTCAGTCTCAGGGTCCTGATTTGCCATTGATCCCTCCCCTATTAGTGCTGGGAGCTAGCAACCAAAACACCCCCATTGAATGTTAATAAGGGAATAACAGTCCTCTTACATTCCCCCCCTGCTAAAATTCTGCCACAGCCACAATATTCACACCAGTACATCCAGGCCCCATAAAAACAACATATATCCACATCATATTATATTAAAAACCCATTAACAATTATCAAAAGAACATTTAGCATAGTTAACACTCCACATCTACTTCTTAATACTATACATAACAATATTCATTAAAACACTACATAGAACCAATAACATAATTATCTCTAAGTCTAACAGGAAGTACAACTTTATTAGCCCCCTGGGACCTTCTTAAGACTGGTGGTTCGTTACCCATATTTTCTGTTTCCCTATCCTCAGGTAATACTGGGTCAGTCTGAGGGATCTGGCCATTCCAGTTAGGGTTTGGGTTTGCCCCACTCTGTCCCCCTCTGTATTCGGTTTGTGAGATTAGAACCATTTCCCAACTGGTTTCAGCCTCCTCAGAGCGTACTGATCTACGCTTCCTATGGTCCCTGTCTGAACTAAGAGTGCAATGTTTCAGCTGGTCCCTATGTACTACTCTCTCAGGACCTCCTCGTTCAGGCCGGATGGTGTAAACTAGTAGCTCGGGATTGTTGTGAGCGACTACAATGTGGGGATTTGACTCCCACTTGTCCTGTATTTTATTACGCTCCCGGTGCCTATGGTTACGAACTAGTACACGCTCACCAGGCCTGATAAGAGCCCCACTGGACTTGCGATCATAAGTGCTTTTCCTACTTTGGGCTGTGTCTTTAGTTGTTTTGAGAGCAACTTCACAGGCTATCTTCAGCCTGTCATGGTGACCTTTGACCCAGTCATCCAAATTGGTCACCACATCCTCCTCAGGGCCCTCTCTGTCCAGAATATCCAATGGCAACCTGGAATCCCTCCCAACATGAGATAAAAAGGAGCATAACCTGTTGACGAATGGACATGGCTGTTATAGGCCAACACCAGCTCAGGGAGATGTTCCTGCCAGGCTTGCTTCTTTTCTGGCGGGAGTGTTCTTAGCATATCGTGCATTGTCCGGTTAAATCTCTCGCACTGAGCGTTTCCTTTTAGGTGGTAGGGTGTTGTTCGGCTTTTGACTATGCCATATAGTTTACACAATTCGGCTATCACCTCTGATTCAAAATTCCTCCCCTGATCCAAGTGTAACCATGCTGGACAACCATAGTACACAAACCAGTGTTTTATGAGGGCATCAGTCATTGTCCACGCTGTCTGGTTTCTAGTCAGAACTGCATCAGTGAATCAGGTGAACATGTCCGTGAGAACCAGTATTTTCTCATACCCCTCTGAAGATCTTTCTAGCCGTGCGTAATCCATTGCTAGGACCTCCATTGGGGCAGTCACATTAGTGCAGGTCAAAGGGGCTCGGTTGGGAGGAAACTCATCCTTGGCTAAGGCACATTGCTACCCAACGTGGGCCAATAATAGTTTCTCCTCATCACCTCCAGAGTGCTCCTGTCTCTGAAATGTCCCCCATGGTCATGCCTGGCTTCATAAACTTGACAGCAGAGTGACACAGGTACCACTAACTGCCGCACTTCCTTACCATCTCGGGGATGATATGTTACCCGGAACAGCACTCCACAGTGTAATCTAAGTCGTTCCCACTGTCTGGCTAGCTTCTTAGACTGCGGGTATCTGGCCCCAAATCTCCGATCTGGCCTCGTTCGGCTCATGACTGCCACTAAGACAGGTCCAACATCACCTTCTCATTGCAGAGTTTGAATCTCATCCCATGAGTACCCCAAGATTATTGCGCTCTCCCCTTTTACCAGGTTTTGTACTGCATCCTGTACCATCACTTTGTCCTCGGGCTTTGGATTCTCTAGCCACAAACACATACTCACAACATCTGCAGGAATGACTAGGAAGTCTTTCTCTAGATCCTCACCCTCTTCTGATTCCTCCTCCAGAGGCAATCTAGACAGGGTGTCAGCATTGATGTTCTGCCTTCTGTAGTAAGAGGAGGCCCTGAGACATAAACACTGGTATCAGAGGCCTAGTATGAGGCCTAAGACCTGAACTAAAGTAATGGTCAAGACTTTGCTAACATAAACCAAAGTGAAGCTGTGAGCCAGAGGCAGGCCCTGCACACAGAAGCTGGCAAGGAAAGAGTTGATGCTGTAAAAAGAGACATACCTAAAAGGTAGTGGACACCAGAGATCAGAACATCCGCATACTTGTACACTCCACACAGATAGACAAGGAAAGGCCGACCCATATACTAAATGACAGGGCAAAAGGGTAATATGAGGATAGAGGTTGTTTGTTCAAATCAACATGACATAGTTGAGAGCACACCTTACTTCACTAGAGGGGTTGTACCTCAATACGTCAGCATCGATGTGCTACTGTTGTACCCTCGCCTGCTACTAGTGCATCCTGGGCGAGTATCCTTTGACCGCATCCTCCGAAGGGTGACGTGGAAAGTCCCGCCCTGCCGACCGGTATCCATGTCACCAGAACCGCGCACCATAGACCTCGGTACGCTTACATACGCACCTCTCGACCATCACGCCTCATTCGCGGAGCTGGAGACTGTGTTTCTCTTCGACAATAAACCTGGCCGACGTGCCTTCGTACCTTACTAGACTTTGTGATTATTGCGGGTTCTCTTCGGGTCTGCTGTGTCAGCTAGCTGTGCAGAGCTGGGGCAGCACACAGAGGGAATACACACACGCAGCCGAGTGATACCAACAAGGAGAGAGCAGAGCACCACACCGGTAGCATCTGACAACACTCCTCTTGACAACACCTTCCAGGTTTATACTGTACTTCAAAAGTGAACTCAGCAAGTTGGGCCACCCAGCGGTGTTCAATTGCACCTAAGTTAGCAGTTGCCAGGTATTGGAGTGGCTTGTGGTCTGAGATTACCCTGAATTTAGAGTACACTAAATAATCCTTAAATTTTTCAGTGATAGCCCACTTCAAGGCCAACAGTTCTAGTTTAAAAGCACTGTAGTTTCTGTCATTTCTTTCTGACCTCCTCAGCCCTCGGCTTGCATATGCGATCACATGCTTGGCCCCCTCTTGCTTCTGGCTGAGCACCTCACCTAGGCCATGCATGCTTCCATCAGTTGTCACTATAAATGGCAGGCTAAAGTCAGGATATTCAAGTTCAGGTGGTGACATCAGCTGATGTCTTAATTTGTCAAAAAGCTGTCTGACAGGCATCATCCCACACAAAACATTGGTCCTTTCCCTTCCTTTGGGTGGGTTGGCCCACTAGTCCATATAGCGGTGCAGCAATGTGCGCAAACTTTGGAACGAATTATCTGTAATAGCTCATGAAACCGAGAGCCTGCCACACTTGCTTGGCATTCTTGGGGATTGGCCAATTTTCCAGCGCCCTGGTCTTCTCCTCATCTACCTGGATTCCTTCCTTTGAAATCACATGGCCCAAGAATTTGACTTTTTCACGTAAGAGGCAGCACTTGCTTGGCTTCAGCTTTAATCCGTGTTCCTTCAATCGTATGAAAACCAAGTCCAATTTTTCCATATGACTCTCAAAATCCTTGGAAAACACAATAACATTGTCCAGGTATATCAGCAAAGTGTCTAAGATATAGTCTCCCAAAACCCCCTCCATTAGTCTCTGGAACGTAGCAGATGCATTACACAAGCCGAATGGCATAAGTGTCCATTCAAACAGCCCAAACGGAGTCGTCACTGCTGTCTTTTCCTGGTCTCGTTCTTCCACTGCAACCTGGAAATAACCAGAAGTTAAATCGAGGGTTGAAAACACTCTTGCACTTCCTAATGCATCCAGTGACTCTTTCACCCTGGATAGCCAGTAGGCATCCTTGTGTGTTACCTCATTCAGTTTCCTGTAGTCAAAGCAAAATTGCACCCCACCATTTTTTTTTATTACAATAACTGCAGGTGATGCCTGCGGACTGTGGCTTTCTTTAAGGACACCCTGAGTCACTAGGTCCAGGATGTGTTTTTTTACTTCCTGGAACACTCGTGGTGAAATCTGCCGTTGTCTCTGTTTTATTGGGACAGCATCTCCAGTGGCTATTTGGTGTGTCACTGTGGTGGTGTAACCGAAGTCCTGCTCGTCCGTGGAAAAGACCTCTTGATGTTTCTCCAGTAGCCCCCGCAAACAGCCAAACTATGTAGGGGTTAGCTGTTGGAGGTCCACTTGGACTGGGATGGGTAGCTCTCCATCGGGTGCCACTCGCAATGTGATAACCTGTGTGCCTTTTTTTACTTTTGTCACCCGCAGCTCATCCCCATTTTCTTCCAAGGCCACCCCCACTGAGGGCACCACTCCTTCAGGTCGATATATATCTGCCACCCTGGTTCGGGGGCACAACTTTATGGCCTTCTTACTTGAGTTTAACAGCCTGACTGGCACTTTTCCTTTGCTGGCATTAGCAAGTACATTTGCAACCAGGAGCCCATTAGGTAGACTGGCCCCAGGTGCTGGCTTGACAAGCACTCTGTATCCGTCAAAGTCGCTTGGCACCTGGCAGCGTCCATCAATAATCTTCTCACTCCAGAGAGGTATAACCACCTTCTGTCTCCCTGCCACCTTAACACAGCCAATTTGTCCCATTGGCCCCAGGAAACGTCCATGTCTCTCCACTTGGGCTAGTACCCGCTTCAGTGTAGTGTCCTTCCTAGGCTGGCCATGATGGTTCATCTCCTGGGTTCCTTCTCCTACCAACAGTAATTCTTTCAGCTCTCTTATAATATTCATCCTGAGAATTCCCAGTACTCTGTTCTCCATTAAAGTCTTTCCTGAAGCTGTGTCCTTTAGGATAAAGATGCATTTCCCAGGGATTGTTCGACCCATGTACCCTACGTCAGCTTCAAGGCACCCCACCACAGGGATGGCAAGTCCATTAGCTCCCTTTAGCTGTACAAATCGGGTATTATGCATGGTCAGATCTCTCTCTTTTAAGTGGTTTCGGAAATATGATTCAGAAATAGCGGTGATTTCTGAGCCAGTGTTTATCAAGCAGCGGGTTCTCACCCCTGCTATGGTTATTTCCACTGTCAAGCAGTCCCCGAAAGCTCAGCCACAGAAGTCGTTGAATATACTAACATCATCAGGGTCCCTTTCCTCGCTGCTGACACACTGTCCTTTTCCTAGGGACAGCCGTAGAAACCCTTCAGTCCCCACTCGGCCTTCCGATGGTGGGCTGCTTGCTCCCTGTACCTCTTGAATTTCAGGTGCCTGGGACTCCAGTCTCCTTCTCAGTGTACGTTCTCGGCTAGTATGTCCTGGCCTTTCGCAAGTGTAACAAATGTATCTTCCCAGCTCGTCCTTCAGTGGAGGTCTTCAGGGTCCTGGGGCCCTTGGATATCTTGGCATATTGGTGGGGTTTTTCCTTTTCATCACCTCAGTCATCACTTTCAGCATCTCCCCCTGTTGGACCGCCAGTTTTTGGACAGCTTCACTTAAGCTTTCTAATGTTAGCTGTGTTTGGGGCAGGGCTTTTTCCCCAGCAGCTGCATTCACTAGGCCCCCACTTCGTGTACGGGGCTTAGGCTTGGCTGTCTCTCCACAGGAACATCCTCTTCTTACTGGGCTCTTTCTTAAACCTCCTTTTCATTTCACGGCTGAGGGAATCATCCTGGAGCCCCAGCACTAACTGCTCTTTCAGAACTGTATCTGGGTCTGGAACTCATTGAGGGTCTTGCCGCTCCACTTCGCTCATTCTCTCCTGGAGGTCATATGCATACGCCCGGATACTTTCACCAGGCTCCTGCTTTCTCTCAAAGAACTCCTTTAGTCGGGTTCCAATAGGTACCTTGTCCCCATACACTTCTAGGAGGAGTTCAAATACCCTTTCCACATTTTTCTTGTCTGCCACGGCCATGAACTTTACTGTGGCCTTGGCCTGGCCCTTGAGGTGCTTCTCTATGAAGTCCGCATGATCTTCAGGTACTCTTAGCACTTGCAGAGCCGCCTTCACAGACTTGACCCACTCCTCTACCATAATGTCTCCTGGTCTAGTTGGGAAGCCACCAAACTTCATGACCTTCCGCTCCCGTGGGAAATAAATAGTGGGAGGTTTCTTTGCTTCTGCTGTCTGTTGGTCTATTACTGCCTTGGCCAGTGATAAGGCTTCTCTCAGTTCAGTTCTAGCTTGTTGTAATGCCTTGGCTTGGTCTGATAATTTGTGTTGAAGTTCAGCAAACTGGGTTCGTAGTTCTTCAATTCCAGCCATGGTAGAGTGCTCAACCAGGCCTGGACAGTGCTACTAGAACTCAACAAGTAAACTAATGGGGTGGACCCTGTGGATAGGATCCTGTTCGTGACGCCAATTATGTCCCCTTACACATAGCACAGCCCCAAAGAAGAGGACCCTGACCCCACTAGTTGCAGGCTTGCAGCTGTCCCTGTCCTCAGATGGCAGTCCGAGCTCCGGCCACTGGCTGCGTCTAATCCCCTGGTGATCCCAGCTATACCTAAAGCAGGGAGGATCAGTGAGTGCATCAGAGGGGGAGGGATGGTAGAACAGAGGGCTGGACATGACACAAAATGGCTGATTTTGTCAGGGACAGATCAGACCTGGTTTGGGCCTAGTACCTCCGGCCTATTCCGATGACAGAGTTAAGGTTGTTGGAGGAATGGTGTAGGAGACTTTGCCTTAACTCTCTGGAAATCAGGAAATACAGGGTTACATTTAGCCACACTCCGAATTGTGGAAAGAAAGGAAGCAACAGTGGGCAGCCTTAACCCCACATTAGTGCTGTTTCTCTCAATGAATTCAAAAGGGTAATCCCCTCCCCTCCATCCAGCACTTGCCACTGGACTGGTGTTTACCCCTCTAATTCTATGAGAAATAGCCCCATTGTAAAGTAACAAGGGTGGATTTGCTGGAGATACTTTGAGGCCATTACTATTGAACAGAGGAGCTTTGGGGCGGATGAGTTACCTCTCCCAGATAGGTTCCCCAGGAAGCCATGTGTGTGGGACTCCATTGAAACATACTTACTGTACTTTCCTTAATCCCAAAACCACTCTCGCTGGATTCATAGATTCATGGATTCATTGACTCTAGGACTGGAAGGGACCTCGAGAGGTCATCAAGTCCAGTCCCCTGCCCTCATGGCAGGACCAAATACTGTCTAGACCATCCCGGATAGACATTTATCTAACCTACTCTTAAATATCTCCAGAGATGGTAGATTCCCAGCGCCCCTAGGCCAGTTTATCCAGATTTGTGAGACAGCCTGACAGTTAAGAACTTTGTCTAAGTGCGCACGCTAAACTCCCTAGCTGCATTAAGCCCATTGCTTCTGTTCATCTTAGAGGCCTCAGCTGAACAAGTTCTCCCTCGCCTCCGATGACACCTTTAGATATATAAAATTTCTGTCCCCTCTCAGTCTTCTCTTTTCCAACAACAATACCCAATTCTTTCAGCCTTCTTCATATAGTCATGTTCTACAACATTTAATGCAGTTCTTGAGTGCTCTTTCTCGGACCCTTCCAATTTCTCCACATCTTTTCTTGAAATGCGTACCTCAGAGCTGGAACCACATTCGTTACTCTACTGGAGGCCTTGACCATGCACAGAGTAGAGTCGGCAAGAATGACTATTCTCGGTCTTGCTCCAAACCACATCTGTTAATGCCATTGCAAAAATCACGTTGCTTTTTTGCAACAGCATCACACTGTTGACTCATATTTAGCTTGTGGTTCACTATAATCCCTAGATCCCTTTCTGCCATACTCCTTTCTAGACAGTCTGTTCTCATTCTGTATGTGTGAAATTGATTGTTCCTTCCTAAGTGGAGCACTTTGCATTTGTCTTTATTAAACTTCATCCTGTTTTCCTCAGACCATTTCTCCAATTTGTCCAGATCATTTTGAATTTTGACCCTATCCTCCAAAGCAGATGCAATCCCTCCCAGTTTGGTGTCATCTGCAAACTTAATAAGCACACTTTCTATGCCATTATCTAGGATCCAGAGGAGGAGAGGCAACTCCATCTCTGTTCTCCCCTTCCCAACTAATGTCCCTGGTCCCTGCCACCCCCTCGCACCTCCAAGAGATTTTCCTCTCCCCGGGCTGTGGGAACTGATCATCTGGGCTGCTGGGAGGTGAGTAAGCACTGGTGCAGCTTCTCTTTGCTTCCCCGCAGAAACCATTTTCTGCAAGGCAGCAAAAGGAATAGGGGGAGTGATGGTGCATTTTTCTGCTGTGCCGCAGTGTCGCAGATTTTCTCCAGGAGTAAAGCTTGTCAGCCAGCTCACCACAGAAAGAAATATCAACTACAGACTCTGCAATACTCCAGTACCATCTACTGGCTCCTTTGGAGAATGCATCATGGAGATTCAAAGATAGAGGCCACCCTGGATCCTCTGTGGTTGTCCGTGAGACCCTTTGGAAGAGCATAACAGAAGAGACAAGGGCCATATGCTCTTTCTTTCTCTCTCTCCACACTCTCATCCATTCAACTAAAGCGACTGGATACTACCACGATCTGCCCCAAGAAGGATGTTGGCAATGGTATAGTATATTGAAGACAAGTTGTAGACCCCTCGAACTTCAAGCAACATTCACCAGAGCAGAACTCTCAGCCTGAACTCAGCCCTTAACTAGAAACATGGATCCTGGTGCAGTGCCAGAGCAGACAGCTGAAACCTGAAACAATGGAGTAGACAAAACCACTGGAAAGGTTCAGAAAAGAGCTAAAAGAATGATCTGAGCAGATTAATTCCCCAGCTTTCTCCAGAACCTGGGGGCTTTTAGTGCTCCTGCCAACTGCCTCTGTACTCACTAGATATCCTAGCTCATATCGTTCATTTTTCCTCCTTTCAGAAACAACTCAGCAAGACCTGAATTTTGGCTAGCATCTTGGGCCATTAACATCAGTGGGGTTACTCCTGATTTACACTGGGGTGAGTGAGAGGGGAATCAGACCCAGTGACTCCAAATTGATTTAGTTAAACCAGTGCAAAAGTCAGTGCAGAGATGCTAATTTCACTGTCTTATTTTGATTTTTAGTGTAAACTGATTGATTGGGAACAGATTTAAGTTAAATTGGAATAAGCTGCTCTTCAACTGAAATAAGACTAGCATCATGAAGAATGTCTACACAGGGGTTTGCAACAGGTCAGCTAAACCGGATTATTTAAACCCAGGCTTGCCCAGCACAATTTTAGCCCCACAAGTAGGCATCAATTGATCCAGGCTCTGAGACTTGATGTTGCAGGTTTTTTATTGTGGTGTGGACAGAACCCATGAGACACCCCTAAAGGCCACAGTCACTTTTGAAAATGGGACATAGGTTCCTAAGTCACCTATGTGCTTTATCCTTAATCTTTACAACTGGGGGAGAATCCCCAGATATGAGCAGTGGGGGCAAGGAACCTAAGTGGCTTCATGATTGAGCTTGATAAGTTTATGGAGGGGATTGTATGATGAGCTTGCCTACAATGGCATGTAGCCGATGTGCAATGACTAGTAGCAAATATCCCCAATGGCTAAAGATGAGAGACTAGATGGGGAGGGCTCTGAGTTACTATAGATAATTCTTTCCCAGGTGCCTGGTTGGTGGGTCTTGCTGAAATGCTCAGGGTCTAACTGATCACCAGATTTGGGATCAGGAAAGAATTTTCCATTGGCAGACTGGCAGACACCCTTGCAACTTTAAACTTGTGTAAATGGTGGATTCTCTGTAACTTGAAGTCTTGAAACCATTATTTGAGGACTGTGACCTGTAATGTGCAAGCGGTCAGACTAGATGATCACAACGGTCCCTTCTGGCCTTTCTATGAATCTATTCAGGTCACATTTTCAAGCTTTTATCTGCAACCGCGAGGGCTAGAAACTTGCCTTTGTTTCAAATGAAGCTGCGCGTCTCACACATTCACATGACTCCTGGAGATGGGGCTTTAAGGAAAACATCAAATATTGTGAGACTTGCAATAAAATCACCAGAGTTGTCAACAGAGGGGAATTATTTATATTTACTTGGTAAGATGACAGATCAGTGCAAACAGTTTCACAAGCTCTGAGTTTTATTTGGGATTTTGTTTTAAATGGGTTTGTTTTTCTAGCAGGGCAAAAAGGTTTACAATGATAAAAGGAAGGGAGTGAAATTCATAGAGTTCTTGGTCCTTCAGTTTCCAGACAGAATCAGGATGTGTTGTAGGTGGTGGAGATCTTAATAAAGGATGGAGTTCCAACCATCAGATGTGTCCTGACTATCTGATTGCCCATGGAGTCATTTTGTCTTTCTGCTCCCACTGCACGCCCTGCCTGAGTAGACTGTCAAACTCCCAGCTGTTATGCTGTTCCCTGACGCTAATTGCATATGGTTAGGTATTAAGCTGGGCTGGGAATGATCAGGGTCTGGATGGATGCCAGAGAAGGTCGTGAAATCCACAGGGGGCAGTGACTTGGGGCAGTGATCCATTCTTAGATCAGCAAAGTAACAACCTGCTCCTGGCACTCCAGCTGTTGACCCATGTTTCCCAAGGCAGGAAAGCGAAAGCTAACTCAGCTCAGGCAGGAAAGCGAAAGCTAACTCAGCTCTACTCCCTGGAGGCACCATGAACCCAGCCCTGCGCCGCCCGTGTCAGGTTGTTTGTTCGAGCTGCCAGGGCCCCTATAAGATCCCAGTGACCTTTAAAGGGTGCAAGCACAAGTTCTGCCGCTTCTGTGTCATCCCCTTCAAGGGGGAGTCGGGCACAGCCACCTTCTGCCCCCTGTGCCACAAGGCCCCTAGGCACGCAGAGGACCAGCCCCAGGGGCAGCCAGGCAGCCGGGCAGATGAAACTGAAAAAATCAGTCTGGAAGTGGACAAAGAGGCTGAGGTGGAGCGGGTGTGCCGGGAACACCAGGCGGTTCTGGACCTGTTCTGCACAGAGGATCAAACCCTCATCTGCATGAGCTGCAGGGACTCCCAGGTTCACCGCGCTCACGCTGTGGTTCCCATTGAGGAGGCTGCCCAGGAGTACAAGGTAGGGTGCCGTGCCTCTGCTCTGTGCCTCTGCTTTTCAGCCTCTCCCTGTAGCTGGCAGCAGTGACAGTGAAATTCAGCACAAAGCCCAGGCACCACTTACACGAGAGACCTCCTGCCCTACACGTCTGCTGTCAGCCCGAGGGAGGGACACAGAAGCCTGGCCATAGCGCCCATGAGCCAGGAAACAGCTGTGCCTGAGAAATACTCTGCCCTGCCTCCTCTAACTTTGCTCCCACCAGGCCTGTGTCCTCCTCTTACCTTGTGTTCCATTGTTGTGTGGCTGGATGGCTGCTTGGGGCAACGAGGCCTGTGCTCAGGGGCCCTGGCCAATTTGGGGCCCCCAGAAAAATCCCCCCCGGGATCTGGAGGAGCTCTCACTCCCCGCTGTGGCCCTGGGGCACAGTGCGTCTCTGGTCTTAGGGCTGCACAAAGATCAAAGCCAGAAGGGGACACCAAATATCTAGTCTGACTGCCTGTGTATCACAGGCCACCAACAGCTCCCAGCACCTGCACTCTAACCCATCTACCGAAATTAGACTACAGTAAGGCAGCCACTTGTGCCAATTAGGGGGTCTGCAGGTGGTGAAAGATCCCCTTCCCCTAGGCTTTTCCACTTGTTCAAAGTTTAATAGGCTGTGAAGTCGGGGGGATGGGGCAAGGCAAGGCCCCTTTAAACAACTGAAATTAGTACAGCTGCTGCTGGAGCGGTCCAGAGCATTTCTCTGGCTGAGGGTCGCAGTGCTATTGAAATTTGACTGGGCTGCCCCTGCCTACAGCAGGGAAAGGCCAAGTTGCAATGAGTGCTGTTGTAGCTTGACGCACAGGCAGTCTGCTGAGAACTTTACTCCCGGCAGCACCAGCTCATGCACCACGTGGGTAGGAGAGAGAGGAAACTCCTGGCCGAGGGAGATCTGGCGTCCCTGGCAGGGGGCAGGGGACCGGAACAAGGTTCCTGCTTCAGGGTGGGGACCAGAATTTGCCCCCCGACAAGAAGTGTCTGAATTGGCACCATTGATTTCAACCCCCAGGAAACTAAGCTATTGTGTATCACAGGTAGAGAATAGGAGGGAGCAAGGTGCAGTACTGCTAAGGCCCCTGCAGTAGCCAGAGATTGATTAAGTGAGATATATCGAGATGATCTATGCCCCACACTGCAGCGGAAGGTGGTGATGGCTGCAAAAGTGAGTTTATGCATAAATTTAAATAAATTAGTTAATTCATGCACCAATTTCTCCATGCAAAGGCTTATTGTAAGGGTGTCAATTGTGGTGTTTTGTGTGTGTGTACGTGTGTGCACATGCACAACCATTGCACACCCGTTCTTCTGATGCAATGCTTTTGCACTTTGCCTTTACAAATTTGGCCTGTGTGTGGTGATTTTCTATGATTTAAGGAGAGTTCACTAGCTGTACTTTTCTTGACAGATTAAGCTGCAGACAGCAGTGGAGCTGCTGAAAAAGCAGACGGAGGAATCTTGGGAATTGAAATACCAGGAAGGAAAGAAGACAGCTGACTGGAAGGCAAGGCCCCATGGTTTGAACCATTCACAAGCCTGCTGCCACTGCAGGATTTCTGGAGGTTCTGGCAAAAGCCTGGAAGAAGGAGGCTATGTCCCTTTGGGATTAGTCATGGATGAGGGCAGATGTAGTGCCTGATTTTTCGGTGGGGTTTAGCATCCCTGGTTCCCACTTGGTGGGGTCCCCAGCCCTTCTGGGAATCAGCCACCCCACCCCACTTCCTAGGGTGACCAGATGTCCCGATTTTATAGGGACAGTCCCGATATTTGGGGCTTTGTCTTATATAGGCGCCTATTTATCCCCCATCTCCTGTCCCGATTTTTCACACTTGCTGTCTGGTCAGCCTCCCACTCACCAGCAGCTCATAATATGTTGCAACCAGTAATTGTGAAACACGTTCTCATTCTGCAGGTTCTGCTGCCATCGTGTGACCATTTGATGTAATTGCTCTCCAGTTAGCACTTCCTATATGTCCCCCCACCCCCACCCCGACTATGGCAAGATACCGATATTACTTATTTGTATCCTTATAGCACCAAGAAGCCGCACCCATGATCAAGGCACCATAGCGCTAGGGTGTGCTCCAGATGGGGAGCGCTCAAGGTCCCTTCCAGCCCTACATTTCTATAATGCTCTGATAAGAGAATGCCCTTGTCCCCAGAGAGTTTAAAATCGAAATAGATATAGGGTGGGAGTTGAAGCAAAGGCACAGAGATTTTCCCAGGGTCGCCCAGTGGCTCGCCAGTGGAGCAGAGAATAGAATCCAGATGTTCCAAGTCCCAGTTCAGTGCCTGATAGGGACACAGGACCAGAATGAACCTCCTGGGTCACTAAGTCCAGCCCTTATCACAAGCCATCCCATCAGAGCATCCTGTTCGTAAACTGACTAAGTTCCACCTGCAGACTGGTCAGGTTGTTTGCCCCCACTGCTCTTACTGGGAAGCTGTTCCAGAGCCTTGCTCCTCTGATGGTTTAGAAACAGCTTCTTCCCACCCAGTGATTCTCCTCCCACACATAGACCAGAAACGCTGATGCAGCTGCATCTCCGTTCTTATTTTTAATTAAAAATACTGGTTGCTGAAAACCTGTTTGTCAATCGTAAGAAGGGAAGAGTCAAGCGATGACGAGCAGTGTTGCTGTGTGACAAGAAGGGGCTATTTTCTGGAGTGAATCGTGTCAAGGGAACCTAGTAACTCACACTTGATTGATGGGCGAAAACATCCCAGGTGCTGTGTAAAGAGATGGAATCCCTGCTTGGTGTGTGGTTTGGAGCAGGTTAAAACTGCACACCATGAAGAAAGGAGCAAGACACTTAAAAGCCCATAAGATTTCCAAGTTCCGGATTTGCCTCCTCCACAGCTAGGGCTACTATGCACTGTGATATGCCAATTAATAATAATCTTCAGGGCTTTAATATGTGATGTTCATCCCATGACAAAAAAACTAAGAACAACAGCTGCCCACCACTGGACCGCACACCATGGCTTTGATTACTGTGCCATATAATGGTTTTTAATTAACATTGCTGGTCATAGGTGCTGAATTCCCCTCTGCATGGTGGATGCTTGACCCTCCCCAACCCTGGCCCTGCCCCTGCCCTGCCTCTTCCCACCTCTGCCCTGCCCTGCCCTGCCCTCGCCCCGCCCCCATTCCACCCCTTCCCCAAAGTCCCCACCACTTCCCACCCCATTCCATCCCCTTCCCCCAAGTCCCCACCCCTGCCCCACCTCTTCTCCGCCTCCTCCCCTGAGCATGCCATGTCCCTTCTCCTTCCCCTCCCTCCTGGAAAGTCCTAAGCGCCACCAAACAACTGTTAGGTGGCAGAGGGGTGGGAAATGCTGGGAGGGAGGAGGAGGAGCGGAGATGTGGCATGCTGGGGAGGGGGAGAAGGGGACGGGGAGGAGGGAGCTTGGCTGCTGTTGGGTGCGGAGCACCCACTAATTTTCCCCCGAGTTGGCAGCTATGTTGCTGGTTAGTAATACAGGAGACCCAACCAGGCTCAGGGGCCCCTGTATGCTCTAGTGTCTAGAGCAGGGGTTCTCAAACTGTGGATCTGAAAGCACAAAGCAGGTCATGACCCTGTTTTAATGGGGTCACCAAGGCTGGCTTAGACTTGCTGAGGCCCAGGGCCAAAGCCGAAGCCTGAGCCCCATTGCCCAGGGCCGAAGCCAAAACCCTTGGATTTCCGCCCTGGGCAGCAGGGCTCAGGTTACAGGTCCCCTGGCTGGAGCTGAAGCCCTGGAGTGGTGGGGCTCAGGTGGGCTCAGGCTTCACACCCTCTCCTGGGGTCATGTAGTCATTTTTGTTGTCAGAAGGGGGTGAATGAATTGCAATGAAGTTTGAGAATCTCTGTGCACTGAACTGAGGCTCTGGAAAAACTGGTTTCTATTTCTGGCTCTGGCCTGCTGGGTGACCCTGACCTATCACATCCCTGCTCTGTGCCTCAGTTTCCCCATCTGTAAAATGGGGGTAATGATACTGACCTCCTTTTAGAACACTTAGAACTCTACTGATGCAAATTGCTAAACAATAACACCTAGCTCTTATATAGCACTTTTCATCCATAGATCTCAAAGCTAAGAACTGTGTATTACTGTGCTGGACACAATCCACACACTGTGTAAGCAACAGCCCCTGCCCAAAGAACTAACAATCTAAAAAGTCAAGACACACAAAGGTGGAGGAGAAAACAGAGGTAGAGGTGAAATGATTTCGTTGAAGTCGCATAGCGGCTCACTGGCAGAACAAGTAGAACCTTCCAGGGCTATCCACTGGGCCATGTTGCATCGCTACCCTCTTTACATTTATCCCCACCCCAGACTGGCTGATATTTTTCTGTGGTTGTTTTCAATTCTTTTTACCTTTAACGAAGGCGAAGACGCACTATCAGAGAATGTGCATTGAGATCGAATTTGAGAAGCTGCACGAGTTCTTGAATAAGGAAGAGGAGCAGCTGCTGCAGAAACTGAGGAAGGAGGAGAAAGAGACCCTGAAGAAGCTGCATGGGAATATAATAAAGCTCTCAGAACAGTGCTCCTCTCTGCAGAAGCTGATCATGGAGATAGAGGAGAAGTGTCAGCAACCGGCTGCCGCATTGCTGAAGGTGAGAAACTACCCCACCTCGTCAATCCATGCTGAATTAACAGGTATCACACATCATTGGCATTGGATTTAATGACCAAGGAAGAAATAGCTATTTCAGTTTTATTGTTACCTAAATAATAAAATCCCAGGCTGGAGGGTCTATCTGCTCCAGAATTTCTCTTGCTTTTGTTAGAGGAAAATTCCCATGCGCTTTACGAGAGCTGCCATGTAACCATCCTCCATAGGATCAGTGCTGCTGATGAAAGATTGCTAGAGAATTGTTGCTCTTCTACCCTTTCTCCTGTTCCCCTTGTGCTATCTTTTGTAGACATCCATGTGTCTACAGCTGCTCCATAGCTGTGCTTGCACAGCCTCCTCTGCCCACAGGCTCACGAGATCCAATATCTCCTGTCTGCTCGAGGCAGAGGCACATCTGGAGCATGTAGCTGATATGTTTGGCTGGGCAGCTGCGGACAACTAGGCAGAGGTGCTAGATGTGGTTGCCCAATTGGGCAATCAGGAAAAAGGCCCTTCAAAAATATGCAGGAATTGCAAAGGAGGTGGGGAGGCTTCGGGTCTCTGTGACCCCTGAGCAGTGGAGTTCGCAGTTTTGACCAGAGTGGTCACTGTTGGGCATTGTAGGATAGCTGCTGGAGGACTTAGGGTCAACATAGGTCACACAGTGTCTACACTCGCTCTGCATTGATCATGGCTCACCACAGGGGCATGCACAGGGGAGGGCAAGCAGCAAAATCCGTATATCCCTGCAGCCTGGGAAGGGGGGAAGCAGCAGGGTGGCTGGCTGCTGGCTGAGCTCCTCCTCCCCGCAACCCTATAGCTGCTGCTTCACCTTCCCTGTTGCTGGAGTCCCACATGTTGCCTTTGCCTCCAGCCCCTGACTCACCTTGCCCATTCGGGGAGGCTAGCCCCAGGTCCACCCCTTCTGCCCAAGGCCCCACCCTTCCCCTCCAGAGTCCCTGAGCATCCCCCCTGCCCAGCCCTGGGCTGCCCGAGCGCTCCCAGCCCCAGAGTGCAAGGTGGCATGGCCCCAGCCCCAGAGCACCAGATGGCATGCCCCAGCGCCCCCAGTCCCAGAGTGCCAGGCAATGCAGCCCCAGTTCCCTCAGCCCCGAGGCTGGGTGGCCCAAGCACCAACCCCAGCCGCCCCGAGTCTCAGGCCGCAGGCCAGCCCCCCAGCCCCAGTTTAGGCCACAGGAGGAAAGAGTGGGGAAATAGGAGGGGGCCTTGGGGAGGGGGGCCACACCTGGCTGTTTGGGGAGGCTCAGCCTCCAGTGGCCTGTGATATCCCTCCACCCATGTTTGTGCACGCTGCTGGCTCACCGCTGTTCAGGGAGGTGGTTTCAGTGTCACCATAAAGAGTCACTTACATTGGCTGGAGACATGTGCGCAAATAGGTTTGACACAAGGCGATGTACGTCAATCTAACTCTGTAGCATGGACCAAGACCAAGGTCTTCCAGGGCAGTGGTACAGGCAAATGAAGAAGGATATTTTTTAGATTAAAGCACTGGTGCAGGACTGACAAGACCTGGGCTTGACTCCCTGCTCTGCCACAGATCTCCTGTGTGCCCCATGGCAAGTTACTTAATGCCTCTCTTTGTAGAATGGGGTTAATACCAGTATAACCCAACTGGTGTTTGCAAGAGTAAATTCACTGGGTGTGATCCTCAGCTGGTGAGGATCTGTGTTTCACTGATCTTGGTGGAACTCCACTGATTTTCACCAACTGAGGAGCTGGTCCCTTAATATTTATGAGGTAACCAGACACTAGGGTGATGGGAGTCATTCTATGAAAACAGGGGCAGTGGGAATCACAGACAAGGGGAGGCTAAGCCTCCCCTAACTCAGGCTGTGGCCCTGCCCATGCTCTGCTCCAAAGACCCGTCTCCCTCCCCCACTCCCTTGAAGCCGACCGGGACTCAGATCCAGCCAGCGGTCTGGAGCTTGGGGCTCAGGGTGGTAGCCCAGGGTCAGGGCAGCCAGGGGCCGGGGTGGCTGGGGCCAGCTAGTGGCCTGGGTCAGGCCAGTGGCCCAGGGCAGGGAAGGAGTCTGGGGCTTTGGTGAGTGATGGGGGCAGGGCCTCAGGCAGAAGGGGTGGGGCTAGAGGACTAGCCTCACCGAAGAGGGAGTTCATGCGCCATCTGCGCATACAATCTGATGCATGCTTTCTATACTCTATCTATGCACTGTATATGGCATGTCTAAAAGCTCTTAGGACCAGCTCCTCAAAGGCATTTAGGTATTTGACTCCTAATGTCACTTAACCACTTACCCAGCAGTAACACATTTTCAGCAGAGGAACAGAGAAGGGAAACTGGTAGGTTGGTGTCCCTGCAGGGGCAGAGTTAAGGTTATTCGGGAGCCTTTAACAATGCTTTTCCATACTTTCATATGTATGGGAGCTCAGAAGAGCTGTAGAATACAAAGTTATTGTTGAGTTTTACAGTTCAAGGAAGGATCTAGTTTATGAGGCAAATAGTGTGAAAAAAAAATCAGTGAATATTGGTTTCCTCCTGTCACTGCAGAATGTGAATTCCTCTTTCCATTTTCTCGTTTTAGGATGTGAAAGACACATTGACCAGGTACTTTTTGCATTGACTCTGGTTAGAAACTTTGCATAAATGTTTGTCCTGAGCCCAGAAGTGATAAATTGGGCTGTGTTCTTCTTAGGAGTGAAAATATTCAAGTGCAGGAACCTGAAGCTGTGTTTACTGAACTGAAGAACATATACAACATTCCTAGCATTGATATTATTGACATTCTAAGGAAATTCAAAGGTAAGTGAAAACTCTTCCTATATTCAGGTCCCCAGATGTTTCATGATCCTTGAGCCATGGAATTTGCCATGAAATTCAAACCTTAACCTCAGAACTGTTCTCCAGACTATCAGTTTCCTTAAAAAAGATTAAAAACAGCTCACATGATTAACAAGAAAATATTATAAATGTAATCTGAGGGTAAAATGAAGCAGGGATTTTTACCTGAGTCTGCAGATAGCCTGACTCAATAGCTCTAAGAGTAGGGAATTGCTCTTATTCATCTCAATGGAGTGTCGACTCTGAAACCCAATGGAATTGATATAGGAGGTGACAATACCTATTTCACGGCCAAGCATTTTACACAGAAACATCCTGCTAATGTTGGCTTGCTTATCCCACAATGCCAAACTGCCTCTTGGTGCTTAAAGCCTCAAGTTCCCAAGCTTTCAGCTCCCTCTTCTGAACACCACCTGTGATGCCACCATTGGAGCAGAGATCTGCAGCACATTGTGAACTGAAAAGTGCTGGTCTTGGTATGTTAAGACAATTCTCATATAGTCCAAAGCCCACTGAAGTATATGGGACTCTGCCCTCTGGCATTGAATGATGCCCCAAGCAGAACTGGTCTAAGTAAGGTAAGAGAAAAAGAGAAAAGAAGGAGTCATATCCTCATTTTTACAGAGGGGAACCTGAGATGCAGAGTTTAAGTGACTTGCCCATGTCACACAAGCAGTCTGTCATAGATCTGTAAATTGAACCTGGATCCGTTGGCTCTGTATCCACAAACCCAACTTTCCTTTGCTCCTTGCCACCCACCACAGCCCAGTTTAACTTTCATGACTCTTACTCTGTGTAGCTGAAATATTAATGAAGGTGAAGTTTAATTCCTTTTAATCACCATGACCAATCCATGTCCCCAGCAGTGACTCTGTGACATTTTCTCTCTCTTTTTTCCCCAGTGGATGTGACTCTCGACCCAGACACAGCTCACCCCAACCTCATCCTGTCTGAGGACAGGAGAAGCGTGACACACGGAGGCACTCGACAGGAGCTGCCCGGCAATCCTGAGCGATTTGATCCTTATATCATGGTGCTGGGCTCTAGGAGGTTCACATCAGGGAAGTGTTACTGGGAGGTGGAGGTGGGAGACAAGGTGGAGTGGGACGTAGGGGTGTGCAGAGAATCTGTGGGCAGGAAGGGGCAGGTTATATTGTCTCCTAGCAATGGATTCTGGAGAGTCTGGTTGAGGAATGGAGATAAGTACTAGGCCCTGATCTCCCACCCAACCCCCCTCACTGTCAGCGTGCGGCCCAGCCGGGTGGGGATTTTCCTAGACTACAAGGCAGGCGAGATCTCATTTTACAATGTGACAGACAGGACACATCTGTATTCATACAGTGGAGCCTTCTATGGGGTTCTGCGGCCTTTCTTCAGCCCTGGCCTCAATCGGGGAGGTGAAAACACTGTTCCACTGACAATCTACTAGAAGTCTCTGGGCTAGCTCCAGTAGGAATCAAAGACACACACATGGAAGGAGCACCAAGTAAAAAAACTCCCCCCTCCACCAATACCTCCCCCCACTCACACACTCTCCTCCTGCTGGGGCTCTGATCTGGCTCCATGGGGAAGGGGCCATTGAGGTGGAGAGAAATGCAGGAGTAGATTTGGTCCCAACCCATGTGGCAGAAGATGGCGAAGTGGGATACAGACTATGTTGATTGCCCGAGGGATTTCTGGGGGAGGAAAGTAACCGTGAAAAAATATGTAGCAAAATAATAACTCATTTAGCTAACTTTTAGAAAAAGTGACTAATGAAAAAAAAAAAAAAGCCAAGAAAAGCTGGTGACAATTTTACTCTCTTTTTTTAAATCACAAGTTTTATTAAGTGTTTTTCACCAAAATGTTGACATTTGAAGTAGTTTTGACCAGCTCCATATGTGGCTGAAAAACACAGGCTGTGGGGAATTCAGAAAAAATGTTGTCAAATTCCCTCCCCCTTTTTTTTTTAAATCAAACATTTGAATTTTTCATTGCTGTTTCAAAAGTGGCTCTTGTGATCAATGATTTCTGGGGTGTCTCGGGTTTTTTAATGCCCAACCAGAGATGCCTTAAAGCAGCCACACTGTTTTCAGAGGGAGGTTAGCTGAGCAGCCCCTTTCCTGGTGGCTGAACTGGGGCACTCACAATCAAAGGGACTGAAATTTTAGGCACTAGTCCTGCAAACACTTAAGCTCTTGCTTTACTTTGTGAAAATAGGTAACGACCTTAGTGCGTCAATACGACTGCTTACATCTGCAGAGTTAAAAATCATGCGGTTGTAGGGACAGGGACTTAGGCTACTAAAATTGAATGATAAGATAATGACAGTGAATGATGCTAGGAACACTGGGGAAATGCCACACAATGAACCCTAAAATGATCGTTTTTCTTGATTCTGCTGCTGAAGAGACAAAAAAAAAATAAAAATCCAAAAGCTGCCTTTAATGGCATAACATTAGATCTTACACATGTGTATGAAGCCACCTTTGCTAAGGAGCTGACACATTCCACAAGATTTTGCAAGGGATCTGCAGATGTGTCTAACTTCAAAGCCTAAAACTATAGCTGATCAAAAATGAGAGCTATTCAAAAGTTTTCAGAATGGATTCCCATTAAATTTCAGTGGGAACTGTGTGGCTAAATCCCAACTGTGCTTTAAAAAATTTCAAATATTGTTTTCTAGAGGTACAAGCTTGTTCAGCACTGAAACTGAAGTTTCATCACTTAAATTTACAAATATCCCACCATTTAAAACTTGCAGTACTCAGGTTTCTGGAGTACAGGCAAGTTTCATCTTATGCGGGGATTCCGTTCTGCGGTTAGCGTGTAAAGCGAAAACCACATATAGTGAAACACTCATTGAGTTGAATGGAGGGCAGAATCGCCCGCACTACAGATGCAGTTTTTATATTGTTATTTTTCTTTTTAACTCCTGTTTTTGCCGACCGCGCAAAGCTGAATTTGCGCATGTTAAATACGCCTAAGATGTGACTTGCCTGTAACAGCATGCCAGTCTGATCCTCTGAATCAACAGATTTCAGAGCAGCAGCTGTGTTAGTCTGTATCTGCAAGTACTCGTGTTCTTTTTTTGAATCAACAGAAAGACTGCTATTGTCCACCAGGTCTGGAACAGACCTCAAAACTAATTTACCAGAGACTTGAGCAATAATTTTTGTGTGTCTATACTGTAAAAATATTTTAAAAAATGAGCTGGCAATAGGCAAAATAAACCACAGTTAAGATTGTAGTTAAATTGTGGTTCAGTGCTGAATTCTGTGAAATCAGTGAAAAATAAAATGGATAAATTTTTAACACTTTGTATCCGTCATTATCAAAACATTTTCACGTCGATATCTTGGGGGGCAAAGAATTAAGGTCATATTTTATAAGTCAGAATTTCTTTAGAGTGGTGCTCAATCTTATTACACAGGAGGGCCAAATAAATCCAAGTTCAACCTTGTGTAGACCAAACAGATTTTGCATATTTTAATAAGATTTAAAGTCCCCCATACTGATTTATATTTTAAGTTCAGTTTGTTTCATATGTATTTAGATAATTTTCTTCTATGTACAGTATTGTCTATTCAGTGACAAAACACTAATGAATTGGCCGTTAGTATACTGTGTTGAAGCAGGCTGCGGACCTTATGTAATGCTCTGGTGGTCTGTGTATGGCCCGTGGGCCATAAATTGGGTACCCTTGCTTTAGACAGAGAAGGTAATTAACCATTGGAACAATTTATCCAGGGTCATGGTGATGCAAGAGGCTTTTTAGCTGCTCTGATCTTGTGTAAGAAATGCAGAACCCAGGATAGAGGCATGCAGTCACACACAGCTGAAAACAAGCAGAGAGGGAGAAACATCATGGAATTTGACTTACACAAATTAGCATAACAAAGGTGATGACAGTATCATAATACTTAGGCATGCATACAAGTGTAGTTAGTTTAAGATTTAAGACTTTTTATAAGTAGTACTTAATGATCATTTAAAGTAGGTTTAGCTAGAAATCCAAAATGGAGGACTGAGGCTGAATTGACCAATAGTAGACAGAAGATTGGGATCCAGCCTCTTCCCGGTCCTTCTTTTAGCATCTCCAAAAAACAAGCTCCCAAACAACTCCATGCAAAAATCATGGAGCAGGTCCTCAAGGAATCAATTCAGAAGCCTTAGAGGAGAGGAAAGTGATCAGGAACAGTCAGCATGGATTCACCAAGAGCAAGTCATGCCTGACTAACCTAATTGCCTTCTATGAGGAGATAACTGGCTCTATGGATGAGGGGAAAGCAGTGGATGTGTTATTCTTCAACTTTAGCAAAGTTTTTGATACAGTCTCCCACAGTATTCTTGCCAGCAAGTTAAAGAAGTATGAGCTGGATGAATGGACTATAAGGTGGATAGAAAGCTGGCTAGATCGTCAGGCTCAACAGGTAGTGGTCAATGGCTCCATGTCTAGTTGGTAGTCAGTATCAAACAGAGTACCCCAAGGGTCGGTCCTGGGGCTGGTTTTGTTCAATACCTTTGTGGAAGCAGGGAAAGAATTGACAAGGATTTGTAGGAGATTTTAATGCATGTTAGTCTGTTAGCAAGAGTTAGGCCAGTTGTAACCTTAAGGAAGCGAGACTTGTAGAAGCGAGGATGGTGTGAGGCGAGTGGAAAAGAACTGTGTGAAAAGTTGTCATGACCTTGCACTAATAACCAAATATGTAGACTGGTGTCTTCTAGAGGTAAGAAAAATAAAATAGCAGAATAGCCTATGTATAAACAAAATGCAGCTGTTGCTTATTATTGTCTGTATTATTGCTTGTTATTGTCTGTAACAAAGGTATAAATGTTGCTGTAACTGTTTACCTGTTGAGAGACCTGTCCGGGACTGGGGCGACCCTGTGTCCTAGGGCACTCCCTCCCTCTATTGCAATTGCTGGAGAAATAATAAAGTATTTAATTTTGCTGCACCCAAACAAAAAAAGCGAGAACTAAGTTTTTCTCCGACAATTTGGGGGCTCATCCAGGATGGCAACACCTACTGAGACACAGGCAGCTGCGACGGATCATTCCCCTTCGAACCCCATGGCGCCACAAAAGAGGCATAAGACCTTTTGAAATCTCTATTGGGGTGTCGTCGGAGCACTGTCCGTGGGGCCTTCTGTCTCTGTTGGGCTCACACCATCTGAACTTATTGACTGTGCAGCAAGATCAGATGCAAAGTGGTATTGGGGAAAGGCCCCAACATGGTTAGTTTATAGCAGTACTGGGAAACTGCTTGGTTGGCCAACAAGGTAATGCATAAAAAAATGCATTAGGTAATGCATAGGTAAATGTATTAGGTATGCACCGGTGCTGAGGGGTTTTTACCACCTCAAGAGGGGTTGTCATACCGCCTCATGGTATTGGGTCCGAACATAAGGTACAGATGCATCGTGGTATTTGGAAATAAAGGCCTTGGGGGAGGGGTGTGTGTGTACACCAGTGTAAGTAACTGTTACTGAAAAACGCCCAAAGTACCCTGTAAAGCAAAAGCTCATGACCAGAACTACTCTAATGCAAGCCCGGTAACTAGTGAATCTTTAAAAAATCTGACCCACGGTGGGCTGACTCGGCCTGACATCGTCCGGTAAAAAAGCTACCTGGGTCTAGGAGCGTTTAAACCCATCCTTCCCTTCCCCTTTCCTTTCCATGTGGGCTATTAACAGTCTAATCATTTCACTGGACGCAAACAGAGTAAACGGTGCCATCTCCCTGAGACTAGCCAACGCTCTTTGCTGAAGAAAAATGTAGGAGGGTCATGGCCATCCTTGTTAGCCTCTCTTGTGTGAGTACCCTGTAGGAAGAAACCCTTAGTTTATGTGCCTCTAGTGCAGACAGGGCATCCCCCCCGTGTGTGTGTAATTAAAAAATGGGTAGGGGACAGTCTAAGCATTCCAGCTCACCCCCTAAGGGTACCCCATCTTATTTCATGTACGTACATTATGGTCCAACAACCTGCAGGTATTTAGACAATTGAAATCTTTACACACGTAAAAATCCATCTAAACAATGCCCACTAAAAGGTACCTTTAATCTAAATAAAATCATACATCTAAAAGGAGCTTTTAATCATCAAAAAGCCTCTGACAGTGTAAGCAATTTATCTATTAAAAAAAAAAAATGCTAGATCCCACTTCAATGCCTTCCCAGCCTCAGGCCTGGTCTACACTACACGTTTAAATCGATTTAAAGAGCGTTAAATCGATTTAATGCTGTACCCGTCCACACTACAACGCCCTTTATATCGATATAAAGGGCTCTTTAAATCGATTTCTGTACTCCTCCCCGACGAGAGGAGTAGCGCTAAA
>NC_133781.1:2858885-2862585 GCF_003597395.2 Chelonoidis abingdonii | reverse complement strand
TTCTCCAGGGCAGGGGCTTTGTGTATGGACAGTACCTCGGGGTGCACTGCCCTACTCTATGGCCTTCAGATTATGACTACTGAAATGCGCTTGCTACACAACTGTCTACCCACTAAGCCGCTCAACCCTGTATCGCCTCTGTAATGTATCAGATACAAAACAAAATTGGGTATACCTATGAAATTCATTGGCCAAGACCTTCCCATCTTAGTGACCTATTAGAATTTGCTCGAAAGATTTTTTTTAAGGCATTCAAAAGAATTTCTGATGAGCGAAATTAATTGATGGGAAAAACAAATGGAATTCAGTCTGGAAATTAGATCCAATTTACTGGCAGAATGAACCCCAAAAATTTATATTGAATGATGGGTTCCATAGTGAAGTAGAATGATGGCTATTCCTGGAATTGTACTTATGCTACCTGCAAGGGCCCTTATTGTTATTGAGAGACAGATACAGCCAAAAGGTGTATGAGTGAAGGAGGTGGAAGTTTCCTCGTGGTTAAAAGAAGCCAAGAGGAGAATAGGAAAAATGAAACAGAATCGAATTAGACTGGGAAAAACAATAGCTGTAGCATGCTCAGATCTAAAGTAAAGACACTGGCCCATTCAAAGGACAATGTCACAGCTAAACTTGGCTGACACCAAGAAAAGGGGGGGGCTGAATTGTGCCCCAAACAGCTATGAGATTTGCAAAACACTGCCAGGCATATGACAATGTGTTACGGTTTCTTTATCGTCACAGCTCAAGAGCTCTACCCAAAAGACTACACCACTAGCACTCCGTTGGTAACCGGAGACGGATCTACGTAAGGGTCACCAAGACTGGACTCAGCCCTCATCAGAGATATAACATTGTTTTAAATTAAGCGATTAGCATCATCGTTTTCCTGTCCACCAGGCAGATCTGCCCAAGTGCTGATATATTCTATACTTTTTGTTTACTACACCTTCACACAATTTTTTAACGTTGTCCACATCTGCTTCTTCGTGTTAGCCTGGTCCCGCACATTGGCGCCCCAATCACTGCGTATTTTTCTGGCCTGAACCGGTCCTAATTTATCCGGCACCGACTGTTCCGAGTGCTACCAGTTTAGCTAGGGGATCGGCGCTTCTTTAACTAGGACCCCCCCCTGTATCGTGTTTTTTCTTTTATCTTTTTTTTTTTTTTTTTAATATTTTTACGTACAAGACTACCCAAGTTTTTTTTTGTGAGGCTTGCCACCTGGGCAAAAACACATGGCCCACTGGCGTTTAACTATTTAATTTTTTTTTTTACATTTTTTTTTGAACACCGGGTAAAGGCCATTTATTTAACAGATAATTTAAAGGGCTATTTTTAGAGGGTTTCCACTGAGACCTACCCATTTTTATTTTTGGCACTTAAATAGAGAATTAAACAGAAAGAAGGAGGGAATAATGGTTTGATTTAAAAAATTTAAGCCAACAATTTTTGCTTATACTGACTGCTACAGGGGACAGAACAGAAGGATTTTAATACGACCTTAGGGCTTTTTTGCACGCTATGGCTTTTATCCTGAGGAATTACGAACAAGAAGCTTAGTTTTGCCCACACGCCTAACACCCAAAAGTATAAGGCAGAAATACAGTAACCAGATAACCAGAATATAACCAGAACCCAGGAAGTGTTTTTTGATTTTATTAGGGCTTACCTTTAATTATGCAGTTTTTAACAAATAACACCAACAGTACCAAGCAAAGCAAACACAAAATAACAAGGGTAAAACAAATAGATGGTGTAAATTTTGCAGGGCTCCCCCCTTTTTAATTGCTTACCAAACTGTGACAAATTTTTGTTACCAATTTATTTTTTGTGTTAGATGATTAGGCTGACACTGCAGGATTGTTGGAGGAAGATAAAGAAAACACACCACATGACTGAATTTTAAAGCTTTATTAATAAAATAATAAAACAACAACGGAGAGTGTTGGGAACGCTTTTACATTACTTAGGTAAAACATTAATGCCCCAAGCCCTAAGCCACTTTTATACTTACACATGTTCAGACTGGCCATGTCTGTGTATAACGTTCAGAGAAGGGGAATAGGTGGATGGGAGATTATTTTGTAAACAGCTTGTTTAGAATTTTTAACATGCTTTTGCTTTTGGGAGGGCAGTTTTTTTACACCTTGGAATTTTTTGTGGCGTTTTTTTTAGAGATTTTAGTCCAGATTAGCTGCCTTTGGTTTTTTTAGTGTTATTAAGCCACACTGGTTTTGGGTTACAAAGGCACACTGTTGGATTTTACTGGACAGTTAAGCTTTGCAAATGTAATTTTAGTTTTGTAACTTGTATTGCCTTTGGTTTGCCTTTGTTTATATTTTTTTACAGTCAGCTGGGGCCGAAAGCAGGGTTTTTTTGTACTTAGCATGGTTTGCATTGATTTTTGACCTTGAACACAGAGCAACTTTTTTTATTTTTTATTTTGGGGGCAAAGTGAATTTTAAACTAATCCTTTTTTTTATTATAGCAAAGTTATGAACTATACACTGTGTCGAGAGGGTCATTTTTTTGTGATGTTAAGTGCTACTTCTTGATTGTATGACTTTTATTTAGATTGAAAGGTAATCGCTTTTTAGTGGGCATGGCTTATATGGATATACCCCAAGTATAAAATGTTCACATTGCTTAATACTGCAACGCGTGGTTTTTAGACCAGATTGAAGCTGTATGTGTTACATTTTAAATGGGTTAATTAAAACCTTCGCTGAGACCACAGACACAATAAAAACATAAATCATGCTCCTGCTTTCCTAAGATCAAAATCAACGGCAGAAACTTTATTGCTAAGGTGACAAAAAAAATACTGACTTTGGCCCCAGCTGAGCTCGTTAAAAAAAAGATATAGACAGAGGAAACAAAGGCATACAAGTTACAAAACATAAAAAGGTACATTTGCAAAGCTTAAACTGTCCAGTAAAATCCAACAGGTGTGCCTTTGTGACCCTGGCGAGCCAGCGGTTGCTTAGGTAACACCAAAGAGATGGCCACAGGGCGAGCCAACCTGAACTGGATCATCTCATAAAAAAATGCATGCGAGGATTCAAGGGTGTAAAAAACACCCTCCCACTAAAAGACAGAAGCTCGTGAAAAATTCTAGGCAAGCGTATACAAAATAATCTCCACTCCACATCTCCACCCCTTCTTGACAGTTATACACAACAGTAGGCCAGTTCTAAGACATGCGTAAAGTATAAAAGATGGCACTTAGAGGCTTGGGCCATTAATAATTTTTCGGCACGTATGTGGAAGGTTACCCAGATCACTCTCCATTGTTGTATATTATTTATTAATAAAGTCGTTAAATTCATGCATGTGGTGTGTTTTCTTATATCTTCCCCATGTCTGCAAATTCAAGCCTACATCACCTGACACGAGGAATAGATTGGCGTAACAATAAATTATGTCACAGTTGCGTAAGCAATTAAAAGGAAAGCCATGGACAAAATTACCACCATCAAGTTTCGTTTTACCCTGTATATTTTATGATTGCTGTGCTTGGATTGCTTAATGTATATGTGAGTTAAAAATTGCATTACATATAAAAAAGTGCCCCACTCTCGAGCCACAGTTAAGTCTAAAATTTAAAAAGGGCGTATAGCATTCCTCACTCAACCACTAGCAGCGTTAACTGGAAAGGGTGGCAGGAGTAGTAATCACCCCAGTTGTAGCAGAACGC